>NC_084751.1:19566272-19574393 GCF_033978785.1 Entelurus aequoreus | reverse complement strand
ATGATTTCAGCCTTTCAAAGCTTCTCTTAGACCACCATTTTCTCACCTCTGTATTTGTCAAATCATAGTTACGGCACTGGGCAGCATCAGTCTGAAATTCCTCCTCGTCTTTGAGCTCACGCCAGCCAGTGAAAGTCGGGACACTGTTGATGTCCTTGATTGTCCTTTTATCGGGGTAGCCTCCCTTTTTCTTTTTTTTTGTTTCCTCAGACATCAGACATCACAATAAAAATCAGAATCAGAAATTCTTTAATAATCCCTGAAGGGAAATTAAGATTTTCAGCGCAATCCCATTCAAGAGCAGACAAACATTACAGGGAGACAGAACAGGATCGCTGACGAGTCTGCCAACTTCTGACACCCCTTACAAAAAAAAGGTGAGAAACAGGTAAATGCTGGGGAGGGGGGGAGGTGTGGAACAAATATTCAGTCTAAGTCTGGGCCCCTGGAGAGGGGGTCCAGACTGAGGCCAAGAAAAAAACTCATAGCTATAGCACACATAGTCATGTGTGTAAGAAGGAAACATCAAAGAAAACAAAGGAAATTAAAGACATCAAAAGATCAGAGCTGATGCAACCAGCCACTTCTACATAAAGCCACAAAAGTAAAACAACAACAACAACAAAACGTATACAATGTGGTGGCCTCTGCGGTGTTCCACGCCCTTGTCTGCTGGGGTGGGAAAGCATGGCCAGAGACAGGAGCAGACCCAACAAAGCAACCAAGAGAGCCGACTCCATCCTCGGCCGCCCACCAACTCTTGGCCAGTGTCCAGTCCGCATGGATGAGCGAGGATGCATCTAAGGAGACCGAGATGTCCGATACCTGCTCATTCAGCCAAGACACTGTGAAGCTTGTACGTCCCGGCGCTCAGCGCTAGCTCCGCAGCCCTGTCTCTTCATCCACATCTACTCCAGTCTCTCCAAACGGACTCTGGTGTGGCAGAGACCCAGCAGCTGGTCTCCATGGCCAAAAGGCTCCTGGGAGGCAAATCCAGAAGTACACAAAAAAGCACCGCAGAAGTCGCAAAAGTGCCACCCCTTGTCGCACAGTCCCAAAGGGCCCCGAACCAAAAGGCAAAAAAAACCCACATGGAAACAAGAGGGATACATCAGGGACACAAAAGGATGACACAAGAGCACAGAGCTCCAGCCAACAGCAGCCACTACAGCAGCGCCATCTTGGAAAAATAAAAATAAAATAAAATAAATGTTTTTTGTTTCTTTGGTTGCTTTGCAGCTTCTGCATAGAGAGCAGTAATTGCATGTAGGCATTCGCAATGCGTCTTTGTAACAAACGGGAAAGGGGGGAGTGACGTATGCCGTAAAGCAAGTCAGCACATTTGTAGGTTTTTAGTTTTTTGAACAACTTTAAAAGTTTTCCTTAAAGTTGCTTAGTGCCTAAAAGCGATAGACCCCCTCCGGTCCTGAAAGAAGTGTCATCAAACAAGTTGTAAATCAGTGTATCGTCCCAAAAGTTATGAAAATATTTTATGAAGATTAAATAGTTACTTAGTGCTGCTTTAAAAAGGGCAACAAAATATTCTTTGAGGGGAGGCTCGCTATGCCAGTCTTTGAACAATCACTGGCTTAGATAACTTCAAAGTAGCTAAGTAGAACGACAGAATCTATCTAAATCAGGGGTGTCAAACGTACGGCCCGCGGGATGAGTTTGGTAAGTATAAAAATGAGCCGAAATTTTTAAATGAAAGAAACTGCTGTTCTAAATGTGTCCACTAAATGTCGCAAACTACATAAATAACATCCTGTAATATGATTTTGATATTATTATTTTTATCTTGATATGATAATTGGGTTATACTTGTATAGCGCTTTTCTACCTTCAAGGTACTCAAAGCGCTTTGACAGTATTTCCACATTCACCCATTCGGGAGCTGCCATGCAAGGCGCTAACCAGCAGCCATCAGGAGCAAGGGTGAAGTGTCTTGCCCAAGGACACAACGGACGTGACTAGGATGGTAGAAGGTGGGGATTGAACCCCAGTAACCAGCAACCCTCCGATTGCTGGCACGGCCACTCTACCAACTTCGCCAGATAGATTGAAAATCAACCCCAATGAGTTGAACATTATCACTTAACTTATTCAGAAAGTATAAATAACGACAAATAAAGATAGAATACTATTAACCGTAACATGTAAGTGTAAAAAAAACCCAAAAAAACATTTGGTCTCACTTGGGAGTAGGAGTAGATTTTTCTCCATGTGGCTCCCGATCTAAAATTTGTTTGAAACCCCTGATCTAAATCATATTTGTTTTACAGGACAATATAAGAGTGTAATGTAAACTAAATTTAGGTACCTAGCTCAATGTAGATAGCTTCAATTAGCGTGTTCGCTAGCTACCAAGCTAGTAAGGAGTTGTCCTTACTAGCTTGATTATTAATGGCTTGATCTAGCTAGATTGCTAGAATATCACTAAAGCGTGAAAAAACGTCCTTTTCACGTTTTAATCAAAATACAAGTCACATTAAAACAACGTATGTTGTATGTAAAAATGTAAAAAATATGTTAGGTATTGTTACAAGTACCAAGACTGTCCCTTCATGACAGTTGACTACTGAACACTCATGTGACGTCAAAGCTACGGCTGTGATGACTCTGCGCATGCGCGTTAGCCCCCCGACTACACAGTCTGCTTTGTTGGGACCATCGATGCTACCTTGACTTCACACGACTACGCTTTTGTCCAAAAGAGATTGGAGGTTGTATTTATTATTAGTGACTCATCTGATATAATAGGTGTAGTTTTAGGGTTGTCAGTCAGCGCTTATTTTGGTGTTTTTGACGCTGGAGACGACAGACGCGAGGAGCTCCTGAATATAAACAAAACGCAGCGCGAGCTGCTTTTAAGGTGGCACGTCATTAGCGACAGCTGGAACAACAACAGGACCGTCCGAGGCCGCTAGGCTACATTCAGTCCGCGAAAAGGAACTCGGTGTCCGGATTATGGAAGTGTTCGCTCGGCCTCGTAGGGAGTGAACCTCCGTAACAAGCGAACATGAGCAAAGAGGGCCGCTTGTTGTCTGGACGGCAGCTCCTGGCAAGTGAAAGAGGGGGTGACCGTCCTTACTGCTGCCCCCACTTGACCGAGGAGAAAGGCGAGCTCGATAGCAAGAAGGGCGACCGCGGGCGCCCTGGTTCTCTGCCCCGGTCAGAGTAGAGCTCAAGCCGACAGAGGCATCATGGAGACGGTGGGGAGATTCGAGTTCAGTCGGAAGGACCTCATAGGACACGGCGCATTTGCGGTCGTCTTTAAAGGCAGGCACCGAGAGGTAAGTGTTAACGTGTCCGTCCTTTTTAAGCTCTGTTTGTGTTTTTGACAAACCTTTAATATCAGTTTAATAACGTTTACTTGCACGCATGTGTGGAATTTAAAGACATATTTGCTACGGCTGCTTTCTGTTAGCCATTTGTTGTTTGTTTTCACAGTACTACCTTAAGAGGCCTAGCTGCCCGAAGAGGATGGTCTTTAAAATAATAACACTGTAAACTAAAACAAAAGTTTAACATTTGATATGTGATATAATGTCACGCACGTGTTAGTGATCCCACATTGTGTAGATTTGAATAAACGGTTGGCTACCACAACGCGAGACGGTTGATAAACATGTTGTAACATGTTACCCAACTTTCAAGATTTTTATTAGGACATGAACTGGTATTATCATAAAAATCCTTTGTGGAGATGCAATTAATATAAGAGGCCTGTGGTTTAAAAAATGAATAAAAACAGCAATACAAAATATGTGCACCCATCGTTATTTTTATATATTTTTTTACAAATAACACATGTCCTGGCTCTGGTACCTGCTCAGGCCATTGCATCAGAACATAGGAAGTGTGGTAAAGATGAACAGGGACACAAACTCTCACACTGCAGACCCGTTCTGTTTTTTTCTTCTGGGCAGGTAATTATGTAATGTGGTTCCAGACTGACCCCCACCCCCAGTAGAGGGAGGAGCCAACATATGTGCACAACTGTACATACAGTATCATGTATGTTCTCTCTTATGTCACAACTTTAATGGAACTGTGGAAGTTGCCCCCCCCCCTCTCTCTTCCTCCCCCCACATTGTCCAGATCTCTGCAAACGTGTAGGTATGATGAGTTCAATGTAAACAACAGTAGTGTGTAACATGTGAGTTTCACACCAACAGCTTAACAACATTAGCTTTTATTTGCTTTTATAGACTATGTACTTAGTTGTCGTGGTTGATTGAATAGTAACTATTTGAAGCAGTTACCATATTACAGGCCTCAAATTTTAACTTTTTAAAGTCAAGGCAAGTGTTGCCTTAAAGGAGGGCTCATTTTTAGGGCACCAAGGCAAGTTGGAAGGGCATCAAGGCGGCAAACATTACCTTTCAGGGCAGGGGCTCCAAAGCATATATATATATATATATATATATTAGAGATTAGTTTGCGGACACAACCGCGGACTCCGCGGGTCGGGCGGATGCATGACGAAAAAAACAGATTTTAAATAGATTCGGGCGGGTGGCGGTTGAAACATCCATCCATTTTCTACCGCTTATTCCCTTCGGGGTCGCGGGGGGCGCTGGTTGAACCAATTCAGAAAAAAAAAATACATAGTTAAATGTTGTTATCCACATACGAAAAACGAGCAGCACTCTTTGAAACAGGCAATTATTCATCAGGCACTGATGCAGCTGTCACGCAAAATTTCTTCCCCCCCTACAAAAGCCTTCCCCCTCATTTACTTCCGGGGCTGCGTCCAATAAAGTCACAAAGTTGCCGGGGGTCCTTAACCCGCACGCGACTGTCCTGTTTCGCGCCTGTACAAAAAAAAAACAATAATCGATTTCTTCAGATTCCAGCAGCTGTCAAAGACGAAGTATCCTTCCAGCGACGGGCAGTCAAAGCCGAAGTGCTATCGATCGCTGTCAATGACCACGGAAGTAAATGGGGGGGGGGGTTTTTGTAGGGGGAAGAAATTTGGCGTGACAGCTGCAGCAGTGCCTGATGAATAATTGCCTGTTTCAAAGAGTGCTGCTCGTTTTTCGTATGTGGGTAACAACATTTAACTATGTATTTTTTGGCACGGATTGAATGTCTCTGCTGCATTGGATCAGTCTCCTTTCTTTAACAGGAATGCCTTGCATCGTCTATATTAGATATATAACAACGGGTGGGTGGCGGGCGGTTGTGGTTTTGATAAAATGTTAGTTCGGGTGGATGGCGGGTGGATGACGACTTTTGTGATGCGGTTGCGGATGAAATAATTGCCTCTCCGTGCATCTCTAATATATATATATATATATATATATTTATTTATGTTTTTAATTATGTACATTTATATGTACATGTAGCTGCTGTATCGGGACAGATCCATTAAGAGTTTGAGCAGAAATATGTCATATAGGAATTAACGATACACAATAAAACATTAACAAAATGCTGTGTCACATGGATGGTTTTTGAAGTAATATATTTGTGACATGAAAAGAAACACAAGAAATGTTGATGGGTTCTACATGTAAAGCGACTTTGGGTACTTAGAAAAGCGCTATATAAATCCCAGGTATTATTATTATTATTAAATGTAAAAAAAACATGGCGTTTACTTTTTGATATTAATATAAAACTCAAAGTTGTTTGGCTAATGAATATGAAGTCAAATAAACAAGCTTTGTTATTCACCAACAACACCTCCTTGTAGTTCAGTGCAACAGTTTGGCCAACAAAAATGACACCTCTCACATCGAATACACAATCTTCAGCCTGCGTTTGAACACTGATACAGTTTGCAGTCAAATAAAGGAGGAGTGAGCATCCCAGTAAACAAATTAAGGACTTTATAAACAAGTTGTGACAACGTTCATGACACATTGCCTGCTGCATGTTTCCTCACATCATTAAATCTCAATAACAGCAGCTGAAGGATGCTGTATTGAGAAAATGAAAGCAACATCAAATAGTTTTCTCTTTCGCTGTATACTTTTAGTGTAGGGACAAATGCGTCTGTCTCCAATATTGTTCACACTTGTCTCCATCTAAACACAGCAGTGCGCTCTTAAACCCACGCCAGGAAGCGAGGGAAAATTACGTTAAAACCAAGCGCTTGGCTCCGTTTACTCCGAGGGAAAATCTCCGGAGCAAAGTCTGTGTAGGTTGTCCGCCATCACTATCAAGCCAAACAACGCTAGTGCGCAGGCGCCTGACTTTGTGTTGCCTAAAATGCATTAATAAATGACGGTTTTTCAGTAATAAAAAAATTAGACGGTATTACTAACCGTCTGGAATTTTATCGCAAATTATCACTATACCATTTACTGTTACATCCCTCGTCCATTAACAAGTAAAAAGTCAAGGGCAGTTACGGCATGTTGTTGACGTCGATGTTGGTCAATTTTTTAGGGCTTATGGCAAGTCACAAGGGCGGTCGCGACTTTGCCGCGGTTAAATTCGAGCCCTGCAATACTATTATACAATATATGAAATATAACTTTATGTTGTACGGCATTATGGCCTACAAAACTTGGCTGATACAGAACATGTAATACATCATGTTCTGTCTGTGGTTATTTTGGGGTAATAATATTTACCGTGACAGGCCTCGAATTGTAACTTTTTCAGGTCAAGGCAAGTGTTGCCTTAAAGGGGGGCTCATATTTTAGGGCACCAAGGCAAGTCAGAAAGGCACCAAGGCAAACATTATTTTCTTTCGAGGCAGGAGATATATATATATATATATATATATATATATATATATATATATATATATATATATATATATATATATATATATATATATATATATATATATATATATACGTATATATATATATATATATATATATATATATATATATATATATCTCACATCACTCCAGCCTTGTGTCATAGCGTGGAAGCAACAACGGGATGCAACAGTCTACCGGTTATAAGCTACAATGCTCGATTGGTGTAGAGCATAGCGCCAGGGGTTGCTTCCGACGGTGGGAGAGATCCTTGAATTTCATTGGACAGCTATGCCGCCTTAAGCTGGGCAGCCCCCAGCCAATTAGGTGCTGTCCCGCCACAGTCTGCCTTCCTCATTGGGTGCATGGGGATTAGGAAAAAACCGACAAGCAGACTGCAAAACCTGCACCAAGAAAGAAACAAAGTATGAAAAACAGGTGCCCAGTCCTACAACTGGGAAGCTGGAATGTCTGAACTATGACACCCGGACACTCAAATGATCTCCAAGACATCAGTGATGCTAGAAAAACGGCTGTCATTAACAATGAGCTACTGAGACTCCAGGTAGACATAGCTGCATTGCAAGAGACCCGCCTAGCCGACACGGGAATCCTCAGGGAGAAAGACTTTACCTTCTTCTGGCAAGGAAAGAGTGCCGGAGACCGCAGAGAGCATGGAGCTGGATTCGCTGTCAGGAACACCTTGTTAAAGATGGTTGAACCAGGAGACAAAGGATCCGAACGCCTGATGACACTCCACCTCCACACCTCTGATGTCCCAGTGACTCTAGTCTGCGCATATGCTCCCACTCTAATGTCTACAGCAGAAGTTAAGGATACATTTTATGCCAACTTGTATGACGACATCAAGAACATTCCCCCCAAGGAACATCTCATCATCCTTGGTGACTTCAATGCGAGAGTGGGTGCTGACCATGACTCATGGCTTTCCTGTCTTGGACACTTCGGAGTTGGCAAGGTCAATGACAATGGGCAACGGCTACTGGAGTTCTGTTCCTACCCTAACGTTTGCGTGACCAACTCCTACTTTCAGACGAAACCACAGCAGAAAAAGTGACGTGGCGCCATCCCTGCTCAAAGCATTGGCATCAGCTAGACATGATCCTGATCCGACAAGCCAGCCTCAAGTTTGTGCTCGTTACTCGTAGTTACCACAGCGCAGACTGCGACACTGACCATTCACTTGTCTGTTGCAAGATCAGGCTACAACCAAAAATGTTTCACAACTCCAAACAGAAAGGCAAGCCTCGCATTGATTCCACCAGCATGCATCTTCCAGAAAAAGTAGAAGAGTTTGCCAAGTCTCTCAACAACATCCTATCTGAAGAACACCAGCACTACTCCGCCTCAGAGAAATGGGGCCACCTCAGGGAGGCTA
>NC_084751.1:19551272-19561272 GCF_033978785.1 Entelurus aequoreus | reverse complement strand
TGAGATAGGCTCCAGCGACCCCGAAGGGAATAAGCGGTAGAAAATGGATGGATGGATGGATCATTATACCGTTTACTGTTACATCCCTTGTCCATTAACAAGTAAAAAGTCAAGGGCGGTCACGGCCTGTTCTTGCCGCAAATGTTGGTAAATTTTTTGGGCATTACGGAAAATGACGAGGGCGGTCGCGGCAGGTGCCGCAGTAAAATTCGAGCGCTGCCCTGACACATGAGTATCTGTCATAATAGCTAATAATCAGGGTGGTGTCTATATGAGGTGTGGCACGCTTTTTTTCCCCCAGCGTATGACACACTCGGGAATTAATTGGGGCATAGCTTCTATTACAGTGGAGGCAACTAGTTTACATAATATGGCATTTGGAGTTCTTCATTCAGTTCTACTTGTTATTATGGCACAAACTGACTTTCACAGTATTATTAATCACACGCATTTTGAGGGAATTTCCAGTTAGGTATGTATGCATTTTCTCCTTGCAGAAACATGACTGGGAGGTGGCAGTTAAATGCATCAACAAAAAGAACCTGGCCAAATCCCAAACATTGCTAGGGAAGGAGATCAAAATACTTAAGGTGAGATGAAACACACCTTTTTAGTAGTTGAAACACTATTTTTAAAATTATATGCATTATATTTCTTACATAAGCAGGACTAATTAGTCAATCAGCATTTTTGCTAGCCTTTAAGCTTTGTTTATTTATGTTCTAAAGGTATTGCTTTCTTTAACACAATGCCTTGTTACAGTAAATGGAAGGTACAAGACCAATACTGCATCCATTTTTAAAGTAACCTTGAAATAAAAAAAAAAGCCTTGTCTGTTTTTTGCAGGAACTGAAGCATGAAAACATTGTAGCATTACTGGACTTTCAGGTGTGTAATAATACGCTTCTACATCATAACATCCCATGTCATTACCTCATCTCCCACTGTCCTGGTTTGCCATCAGTCTGTGCCAGCTAGCTAGCTACACTGAGCAGATGGGGCTGTTGGCCATGTCTGTGCCACATGACCCACTTCTCTCGCATGCAATGCGACGAGTTTGGTTTTCTGTGTTGTTGACCTTAACCAAGGAACTGTTTATTTTCTTAAAAACACGCTTGTGGCTGACTGTTTTTCTTTTATAAAAGTGGCACTTCCTGGTTTGTGTCCTCTTGAACCCAGACATTGTTTACACAGTGTCTGCCTTCATTGTCTGTGGTGTGCTTCATCAGCGATTTGTATTTCTGACCATTTTCAAGGCCCGAATGTGCTCCCCAGTACTCTAATATAACCAGGTAATGTGAACATATGCCTATTTAGTTACCATTATTAGCATCTTAGCGCTGCAGAGAAGTAGTTCGAAGAAATGAATAGTCACGGATGCTTGCAACCTGGGAACCCACATTGACTGTGGCCTGGACACACACCTCTCACACAGTCAGGACAACCTCAAACACACCTGAACTCAAGCAAGTGTTTCTGTTAGATTTGTGGAATTTAACTATCATCTGACCAGACCTGACTGACTGAGGAATTTTATCCTTAAGTAATGTCTACACTTTTCAATGAGGCAAGTTCAGCTGGAATGGTGGTGTTTTTTTATGCTGCATTACAGGGTCTAAGCAAACCAGAAATACCACAAATGTGCCTTTTTGCCAGTTTTCATGTAAGGCCTGTGTTATGTTTTAAGTACTTGGGGGACGGCGTGGCTCGGTTTGGACAAATGACCTCTGACTGACAATTTTTTTTGGTCACTCGATTGACAGAGGTAGTTATCTGCTTAGTTAATATAATCACTTCCATTGTGCAAATAAGCTACATTTTTTAGTATCCAATCATTATCAATTAGTATTATCACTAGAGGACAAAGCTAAATATGTTTCACACATTAAGAGTAAGCCAAGAGCAGGCATTCTAATCGCTAAGCTAGCTTGAAACAACACGAGAAAGAAGTTCTTCAAGAAGTCTATATTTTTATTTACAAAATCAGGAAGTAATTCCTTTCACTTAGGAAGACTTTTAGGGCAAAAACCAAATTATTTAAATGAGTATGAGAGTACAGTTTTTACTCTTGTTTAGTTATTGTGTACTATTGACTTTGTTGTGAGCAAACAATTGTAAAGACTTCGGAACTAGTTTAAATATTGTGTTGATATTGGTACACTGTTCAAAGCACTCACCCTAAACAGATTGAACAATGTACACTTAATACATGTGATCGGTATGGGTATTGTTCTATTTCACTCATGGAAGATTGGTATTAGAATCGACAGTATTCAACCCTGATCGGAACATCCCTATTTTCTATGCTTGAAAAATGCTTGATTTAGGACCAAAAATTGTAGAATGCACTTTAATATATATAAAGCGTATAAGAAGATATATATATATATATGTATGTATATATATATATATATATATATATATATATATATATATATATATATATATATATATATATATATATATATATATATATATATATATATATATATATATATATATATGCATGTTAGAACATTGTTCTAACATGCCAGAGGCTGTTCACCTTGGAGACCTGCTGCGGATATGGGTACGGCTTGGCGCGAGATTTACACCTTCTCCCCCGGATTTTCAAGGGCCAGCGAGAGCTCACCGAGAGCTCTCCCCCTCTAGGGGAGACCGAAAGCAATGGATGTCGAGTGGGTCTGACATAATATTGTGAAAGTCCAACACATCAGGGAAAGTCCAGTCCATGGTGGGGCCAGCAGGAACCATCCCGAGCGGAGACGGGTCAGCAGCGTAGAGATGTCCCCATCCGATGAACAGACTAGCGGTCCACCCCGGAGCAGAGTAGAAAAGAAAAGAAAAGAAACTGCAGATCAACTGGTCTAAAAAGGGAGTCTATTTAAAGGCTAGAGTATACAAATGAGTTTTAAGATGAGACTTAAATGCTTCTACTGAGGTAGCATCTCTAACTTTTACCGGGAGGGCATTCCATAGTATTGGAGCCTGAATAGAAAACGCTCTATAGCCCGCAGACTTTTTTTGGGCTCTGGGAATCACTAATAAGCCGGAGTTCTTTGAACGCAGATTTCTTGCCGGGACATATGGTACAATACAATCGGCAAGATAGGCAGGAGCTTGACCGTGTAGTATTTTATACGTAAGTAGTAAAACCTTAAAGTCGCATCTTAGGTGCACAGGAAGCCAGTGCAAGTGAGCCAGTATAGGCGTAATATGATCAAACTTTCTTGTTTTTGTCAAAAGTCTAGCAGCCGCATTTTGTACCATCTGTAATCTTTTAATGCTAGACATAGGGAGGCCCGAAAATAAAACGTTACAGTAATCGAGACGAGATGTAACGAACGCATGAATAATGATCTCAGCATCGCTTGTGGACAAAATGGAACGAATTTTAGCGATATTACGGAGATGAAAGAAGGCCGTTTTAGTAACACTCTTAATGTGTGACTCAAACGAGAGAGTTGGGTCGAAGATAATACCCAGATTCTTTACCGAGTCGCCTTGTTTAATTGTTTGCTTGTCAAATGTTAAGGTGGTATTATTAAATAGATGTCGGTGTTGAGCAGGACCGATAATCAGCATTTCCGTTTTCTTAGCGTTGAGTTGCAAAAAGTTAACGGACATCCATTGTTTAATTTCATTAAGACACGCCTCCAGCTGACTACAATCCGGCGTGTTGGTCAGCTTTAGGGGCATGTAGAGTTGGGTGTCATCAGCATAACAGTGAAAGCTAACACCGTATTTGCGTATGATGTCACCTAGCGGCAGCATGTAAATACTAAAGAGTGCAGGGCCAAGAACCGAACCCTGGGGAACTCCGCACGTTACCTTAACATAGTTCGAGGTCACATTGTTATGGGAGACACACTGCATCCTGTCAGTAAGATAAGAGTTAAACCAAGACAAGGCTAAGTCTGACATCCCAATACGCGTTTTGATACGCTCTAATAAAATATTATGATCAACAGTATCGAAAGCGGCGCTAAGATCAAGAAGCAGCAACATAGATGACGCATCAGAATCCATCGTTAGCAATAGATCATTAGTCATTTTTGCGAGGGCTGTCTCCGTAGAGTGATTTGCCCTGAAACCGAATTGAAAAGGTTCACAGAGATTGTTAGACGCTAAGTGTTCATTTAGCTGCTGTGCGACAATTTTTTCGAGAATTTTCGAGATAAACGGAAGGTGGGACACCGGCCGGTAGTTCACCATGAGGTCAGGATCGAGGTTAGGTCTTTTGAGTAGAGGATGAATAACCGCTTTTTTGAATGCTAGGGGAACAGTACCAGAGGAAAGTGATAAGTTTATAATATTTAACACTGATGGACCTAATAAAACAAAAAGCTCCTTGATAAGTTTCCCAGGAATTGGGTCAAGTAAACATGTTGTTTGTTTTGTCCCATTTACACATTTTGACAATTCCTCCAATGTTATTTCATCAAAGAGAGAGAAACTATTTTGGAGGGCAGTGTCCGTCGTATATACAGTCGTATTTGTGTTAATAGAACCCAGTTGTAGCTGAGATGCATTGTCTTTAATCTCTTTTCTAATGACTTCAATTTTCTTATTAAAGAAATTCATAAAGAAGAGCTACTGGGAGGAGTCCCTTGTTGGGTTAGCGATGCTACTGTACTAAACAAAAATTTAGGATCATTTTTGTTGAGGTGGATGAGATTTGAGTAATATTTAGCTTTAGCTGAGGTAAGCATGCGTTTATAAGTTATTAAACTATCACTCCATGCTTGATGGAAAACCTCAAGTTTAGTCGCATGCCATTTGCGTTCCAGCTTTCTACATGATCATCTCTGGGCTTTAGTTTCTTCTGTAAACCATGGGGTACGCCTTTTAGGGGCCTTTTTTAGCTTTAGCGGTGCTACACTATCAATGGTGTCGCGCAGGGCGTCGTTAAAGCTGTTAGTGAGGTTATCAATAGAGCCCACATAACTTGGGAATGGTGCCATTACCGAAGGCAGTAGGTCAGTAAGAGTCATCGTTGTGGCAGTATTAATGTTGCGGCTGCTATAGTAGTTATTATTATTATTATTAGTTTGTTGACAATGAGTCAGAACTTCGAATTTTATAAGGTAATGATCGGACATTACTTTAGTGTATGGGAGTATCGTAACTTTAGAGGTGGTGACACCCCTGACAAGCACTAGATCTATCGTATTACCGTTGCGATGCGTGGGTTCATTTATTATTTGTGTAAGACCACAGCTATCAATTATAGTCTGGAGCGCCACGCATGGAGGGTCCGATGGGGTATTCATATGGATGTTAAAGTCTCCCATTATGATTATATTGTCGGCGTGCGTCACTAGATCAGCAACGAACTCTGAAAATTCATTGATAAAGTCCGAATAAGGCCCTGGGGGGCGGTAGATGACAGCCAGGTGCAGAGGCAGCGGTGTGACAAACCTCACAGTAAGCACCTCAAACGAGTTATATTTATTATTTAGGTCCGAGGTAAGGCTAAAGTTTTTGTTGTATATTAGTGCAACACCCCCACCCCTTTTAATGGGGCGGGCAATTTGCGTTCCTGTATAGCCAGGAGGAGACGCCTCACCCAGCGCAAAAAATTCGTCTGGTTTGAGCCAGGTCTCGGCTAGACCAACGACATCAAGATTGTTGTCTCTGATGACTTCATTTACTAATAACGTTTTGGAAGACAATGACCTTATGTTTAAAAAGCCCATATTATAGGTAGTGGGCTGTTTTGAGGAGTTTTTGTTGAAAGTATCCGTAGTAGCAATATTAATAATGTTACGTTTATTATGCGTAGTGCACTTTAAATAATTTCGACCATATCTAGGAATTGATATGACAGGAATTTTTAGATTGTTTGCCACCTCAGTAAAATGCATGTCCACCTCTGACGCAGAAAAAACATGTGAGTTGTAAATTATTCTAAGAGAATTGCTATGTGTGCAGGGATTATCCAGCCTGGCGCTGGCTAGTTCTATCTTAACAGACTCCTTATTAGCGCTTCTTTGTGGATTAGCATTTAGCTTTTTCGTTAGCCCCGCTAACAACAACGCATTTAGCTTTGTTGTTAGCCCCGCTAACAACAACGCATTTAGCTTTGTTGTTAGCCCCGCCCGACACCCCCGCTTCTGCTTCCCGAGCGCATCGCTTACGTCTCTTTCGTTGACGGTCTCCGCTGGTAGTGGACGCCGCTGCTTCAAAGGCCACTGCTGGATGTAGCTCGCGAAGAATTCCCAAGCTAGCGAGTAGGTCCACCGTACACGCATCTTTCAGCCCAAAATGGCCCGATCTCTCCACATCCAGAATCGTAATTCGGTCGTAAGTGATCACGGAGTGAACACGCTGTGAGCCAGCCATGAAATTGACTGAATTGAGGGGTATTTTTGCCAAATCGGTCTACACTTCCAGGAGCGCTCGCAAGAAGCCGCTGCCTTGAAGCGCCGCCATCTTGGAAAAAAAAAAAAATGTGTATATCAGAATCAGAAGTACTTTATTAATCCCCGAGGGGAAATTAAGATATATAATATATGTTTATATATGTATATGTATACATATGAATGTGTATATATATGTGTATGTATATATTTTTAATAGATTAACTTACCTTTTTGTCTTCTTTTGACATGTTATTAACAAAAGAAGAACTCAGGCCTGAGAAAGATCATGGCTGCAGAGGCATGTGTTCATTTGGCAAAAATACTTTGTCTTGATTTTTATTACAGTGGTAGCTTAACTTGAAAGTGCCCAAACTTAAAGAGTTCTCGACTAATTGTTATGCTTTAAATTGCTAGCAAAAATTTGAGTTAATAGCATCCATTAGTTGGTGTAAAAATGCCACAGTGAATCATGTAAGATTCGACCAAACTAGCCGGTCTTACTCTCTGCCATTAACTTGATTTGAAGTACAAGTGTTTTCAGGTTAAAACTTTGTCACAAAACCAATTAAACTTGCAAGTTGAGGTACTACTATGTACCCCAACTTGCAAGCTTATACATTCACTAGTACAGCATTTATTTTCAAAGGTGAATTGTGCTTTTTTTGTAATTTTTCCCATCATTCAAAATCCTTATGTAAAACAAGAACACATTTGTATTTCTTTTTTTATGCATTCTAACTCATAAATACTAGCAAAAGTCAGCCAACAATGGAGCTAACGGCATTCGCTCTATTCCGCCTATAAAGTGCTGTAAAAACATTCAAGAACCTCCATCAACGGTTTTATACATACTGTAAGTGTGTATGTAATGTAGTAACAGGCACATTCATAACATTTACATATTTTGGTCATTTTAAGCATATAGCAATGTAAGCAGATCCAGTAAGTAGCAGTAATGCTAAGTGCTAGACAAGAAATACAAACTATGAACATACAAAACAACCACTTACTGTACACTGTCTGCTCTCACTAGGATTATAACTGATGGGATGGGCTTTAAGGGCTAGATTAATGATGTCCTTGCCATTGTCCTAACGTTTATTTACGAGTGAGAATGCCTTAAAAAAGAAAAACGTGTTCCTATCTTACATAACAATTGTGAAAATAAATGGAATGTGTCTCAGTGTGTGCATCAAAAAAGTGTGATTGTGTAACTTAGCCAGTTTTTACATATACAGTGTCCCCTCGCCATTTCACTGTATGCTTACAATGGTCTCAGGGCATCGCAGATTTTAAAGTACAATTGAGTACATCGAGATTTGAGTACCCATATACCGTAAGTTTTCATGTTAAAATTACGTAGGTTTCAGAGTGTAGGAAGTGTTTAACGAGCCTATTGAATATTCAGGTGTGTGTGCAGCTGTGTGGAGGGCTTATACAGACTTTAAATGCATACAGTATTGATACAAATCGTAAAATAGTGTCCCGAATTTGTGGAATTTAACCTACTGCCGAGGGGTCTGGAATGTTTCCATGGTCATAATTGAGGGAACACTATGCTCTAATTTTGTACTTGTCCAGCATAAAGAAAAACTAATCCATATACCACATACAAAACAAGGGATTGCAGGTCCTTCTAGTTTCACTATACAGTTTGTTTATAAAGCAGCATACATTCACCAGCCATACATTTTCACAAATTCACCATATCGAGTACACGAGTCAGATCAAAACATTTGCCTTCACGAAGAAAGAAATCAGATTAGATTGACATTGTCTTTGTGGTATTAATTTACCATTATGTTTATCGTTGTGGCTGTACTTTTCGGTGGTGGACGCTGTTGCAAATGTTTTGATTAGCTTTTTAGCCACATACATACTAACATAACACCAATGAGGAATTCAAAGGTATTTTCACTTTTGCATGCAACAGCATTTGAAAAAAAAATACTAATAAGTAAACACATTGTGGTAGGTGTATTTGAGAGACCTTGTGCAGTTTAAATGAAATTGATGGCATCACTCAAGTAAACAACAATAGCTCAGAGGCGCTTTGATTGATTGATTGAGACTTTTATTAGTAGATTGCACAGTACAGTACATATTCCGTACAATTGACCACTAAATGGTAATACCCGAATAAGTTTTTCAACTTGTTTAAGTCAGGGTCCACGTTAATCAATTCATGGTAAATTCTGATTCGGCTGAACTACTTTTTAAAGAAAAAAAACACCACTGGCTTCAGCGTGACACTTCCAGACCACAGTCATCTGTTGCCATGTGATAAGAGTGTGTTTTTATCGAGGCCCACTTACACAAAAACGTATACTGTATGATGCAATGAGAACTAGGGTTGCAAAGGGGTGGAAAGTTTACGGTAAATTTTCGGAAATTTACCACGGGAAGTTAAGCTCGGGAAGTTTGGAAATATTGACAATTTTTTGATTATTCAAAGTTGGACACCGTCCATGGGAATTAATGGGGAATTACAATAATTATATATTATTAGACACTTGTCTATATGCTGCTGCATCTTTGTGGCATTTTTGACATAGCTCTTTGCACAGTATTTGCAAATGTACACAGCCTTTCCGCCTACATTGGTTGGGGTGAAATGTCTCCACACATCAGATGGTTTACGTGGCATTATTCTGTTTGTATTTATCTATTATTGTAAAACACTAATGCAATGCCACACACAGATGTAAATAGTCAGCTAAACAACTGGAGTAGTCTTTCAAAATATTTTACTGATGGACAAATGAATAGAAATAGGCTAGATGAATAAATTAACACTCAATCAGCATGCTAAATCAAACTATAACCTACATTCTTGTGTGACAACAGAATGGCTAGCAGAACAGAAGGCAGAGGAAACTACACGTTTTGATTTAGTATTTGCTAGTTGAACTTTACAGATCACAAAAAAGGTAAATTTGGATCGCTAACGTTGTTAGCATAAATGAATGGGATTTAACATAGAGAAAATTAGCATCACGGCTAACGGATAAATATTTTCAGTTCATTATGAGACTGTGGTGGTACATAAACCTAGCTAGCTAGAGATATTGGCCCCAAAATCATTTAACAAGTACAGGAACAGCTAGCTAGCTTGAGTGGAAGTCTGCTGGAGTAGTCTACAGTCATACAGTAACAAGCAATTACACTTCTATTAAAATTAAATACCACAGATCAAAGATATTTACCCCAGTAATATCATCAAAACTTACCTAGGATGAAGTCCTTGGGCTCAACTACTAGTGTGGCCTCAATAGCCCTGCTGTAGTGTGTATCATGCTGGGAATTATCTGTGCATGTGATGGAAGAATGCACTGCACATGTGATGGAGGAATGCATTGTGCAGGGTTGAAATTCTACTGAATTTGCATTAAATCAGGTTGTTTGAGCTAATAATCTTGCTGCAAGATCTAGCATGTTGCATTCAATGTTTATTCCCATTAATTTCCCATTAATTCTCGTTAATTCCCATATATTCCCGTTAATTCCCATGGAACGTTTCCAACTTTGAATATTCCCGGAATTTTGCAACCCTAATGACAACTGCAGTCATTAACAGCCATGCAAATGTGGCATATTGTAAAAAATAACTGTACATGTCTCTTACTGAGCCACCT